>NW_026057580.1:39429199-39472075 GCF_023721935.1 Panthera uncia | reverse complement strand
GTGAGTACTGAAAGATATGAAATTATTGCCATTATGATGCTTGTAGAATTGGAGTTTCTGGTGGTGTTCTCTGGTCCTTTCTAATCTTTGTTGCTTTTGGTATTTATTTATTTATTTATTTATTATTTTTATTTTTTTATTTTTTCTTTTCTCCCCTGAGAGAGTCCCCCTTAAAATTTCTTGCAGGGCTGGTTTAGTGGTCACAAACTCCTTTAATTTTTGTTTGTTTGGGAAACTTTTAACCTCTCCTTCCATTTTGAGTGACATCTTTGGTGGATAAAGAATTCTTGGCTGCATATTTATCTGATTCAGCACATTGAATATATCCTGTCTTTCCTTTCTAGCCTGCCAAGTTTCTGTGGATAGGTCTGCTGCAAACCTGATCAGTCTTCCCTTGTAGGTCAAGGAGTTTCTTCCCTTGCTGCTTTCATGATTCTTTCCTGAGTATTTTGTGAATTTGACTGTGATATGTCTTGTTGATGGTCAGTTTGTTGAATCTAATGGGATTCCTCTGTGCTTGCTGGATTTTGATGTCTGTGTCTCTCCTAGGTTAAGAAAGTTTTCTGCTATGATTTGTTCACACAATCCTTCTAACGCCTTTTTCTGTCTCTTCATCTTCTGGGATCCCTATGATTCTGATGTTGTTCCCTTTTAATGAGTCACTAATTTCTCTAATTCTTCAGTTGTGTTCTGTTGCCTAAGTCTCCCTCTTTTTTTCCGTTTCCTTATTCTCCATAAGTTGCTTTCTGTATTGCTGATTCTTTGCTCTGCCTTATTCTTCCTTGCTTTTGTGGCATCCATTCGAGATTGCAGCTCAGTTGTAGCATTTTATTTCATCCTAACTTACTTCTTTTACCTCTGTAGAAAGGGATTCTAATCTATTTTCGACTCCAGCAAATATTCTTATTATTGTTATTCTAAATTCTGGTTCAGACATACTTGCTTGTATCTGTGTTGGTTAAGTCCCTGGCTGTCATTTCTTCCTACTCTTTTTTTTTGGGGGGGGGGGTGAATTCCTTCGTTTTGTCATTTTGAAGGGAAAAAAGGAATTAATGGGCTAAAAAAACATTAAAATAAAAAAAATTAAAATTAAAAGTTAAACACACACACACAATCAAGTAAATGATGCTAGATCTTGGTGTGTTTTTGTCTGTGTGTTGAAAGGGGATTGATAGATTAGAGAAAACAGGGGAAAGAAAAAAAAGGGAAATCTTTGAAAATTTGAAAAAATTTATACTCTAAGGTAGAATAAAATGAAATGATGGAAGTAAAGTATAATTTGGAAAAATTTACAGAAAAGTAAAAAATAAAATAGAAAAAAAGAAAAATATTTTTAATAAAAATTGAAAATTCAATAATTTTTTTCTCTTTCTGTATTCAAGAAAAAGCAAAGAAACCAAAAAAAAAAAAAAAGAAAGAAAGAAAAAAGAAAATTGAGTAGATGGACCATCGAACAGACTTAAATACGATTGAAATTAATTATTTTTACCCTAGAAGTCAAACTATGAAGTGCTTTATAGTCTGTAAACTAAGCAGGCAGAGAGATTTATGTTCCTGAAGGGGAGGTTGGTCCAGTTGGTCTGGGCTTAGTGTAAAGGCTCCATTCTCCACTAGATGGTGCTGCTTAACTTACTGGAGTGGATTATTATGGCGCCTGTAGGTGTGTTTGTGCATGCACAGGAGCAGTGAAAATGGCGTCACCCAGCTACCCAGCTTCTAGTATAGGAACTCTGTTCTTCTTGATCAGCAATTGTGCACCTGTGCTTTGTCCTAGGCTTCCATTCACTCTCCACTTTTTCACTGTCCGTGACCAAGCCCCAGGCAGCCCCTCCCTCCTGAGTTTTATCTCAGATGAGGCTGTTTTCCCAACCCCTCATTTCTCAGTGACTGTGGCTTTGACCCATTCTGCCCCTCTGCAGGAGGGCCTCACGGAGCAATGGCCAAGTTCCGGCCACACTCAGGAACGTTTGCCAGATTGTGCTGCTGCCGATGCTCAGAGACTGCGGCTGGGTGAAAAAGTTCAGGCAATCGTGTAGCAGCAGCATTTCAGGCGTTATGGCAAATCACAACATGCATTTGGTACCAGGCTTCAGTCCCAGCGACCTTGTTCCAGCACCAGCAAATGTGGTTGTTCTCCCAGGTCCACCACGGCTTTTGCCTTTCGGGGAGTCACACAACTTCTAGCAGGTGTCCTCCCAGCAGGGGAACCGCCTCTCCCCATGTGGCCTGAAGACCCCAGACTTCACTCTGCTCCTGGGGATTCGCCCTTCTCACCAGAGCAACGCCAGGTATTGAGCTGCAGAATTTCAGACTCTGCGCTCCCCCTGTTTATAGAATCTTAATGGAATTTAAACCCTCTCCTTTTTCCTTTCTCCCTTGTTAGTTCAGTGTCTGTGGCTGTTTCCACTTTTCCACTTTCTCTCCAACTGCTTTTGGGGGAAGTGCTTTTCCTGTACTCTCCCGTGTCTCTGTCCTCTCTCCACAAGCAAAAACAGCTCTCTGCTCTCTGCAGCTTCTCTCTCCCAGTTCACCTCTCCGTGCCACATACCTGCAGAGTTCTGTGGTTCAGCTTGTGCAGATTGTTGTGTTTATCTTCAAATCAGTTTTCTAGGTGTGCAAGATGGTTTAGTGTTGATGTGGCTTTGATGTGTTTGATGGACTCAAGACACAAAAAAAACTTCCATGCTATTCTGCCATCTTGGCTTTTCCTCAGGAGTCCTACTGGTGTATTTTATAATCATGATTGTCACTTGTTATACTTGTTTTTATGCATCTTGAGAAAAATCTGATAAAATATTATCTCGGGGAAACATACCAGAGGTAATAGTGAAGCTCTCTTTTAAAAAATGTTATATTACTGGGGCGTTTGGGTGGCTCAGTCTGTTAAATGCCCAACTCTTGATTTTGGCACATTTCATGATCTCACAGTTTGTGCGTTCATACCCCGAGTCAGCATCCCCACTGACAGCAAGGAGACTGCTTGGGATTCTCTCTCCATCTGCCACTGTGTGTGTGTGCACATGTGCTCTCTTTCAGGAAAAAAAAAACTTTAAAAAATGTTATATTACCAGTGCTGTGGGTGACACAGATCGTGACATGTGGGAAAATATGAAAATTGATGACTCTGTTAAAAGTGATTCAGAAGGAAGGAATTCTTCTGCAAGTAAAGAAATTTCAGGAATACACCTTAATAAATCAATTTCACTTATTTGTATGTACACATGAAAGTGACATATAATTTAAAATATCTGTTTCAATATGGTACAAGAGCTTCAATGGAATAACATAAAAATTCTAAATAATAGGAAAAGATTGTGGCAATTTGGTAGCATTTTTTTTTTAGTGTTACATAAAATAATGGTTCATTTTACCAGTGCTGGCTTCTTAGATTAGATGAAATATCGTATAATTCCACATTGGTTGCTAGTTCTCATCAAAACCCACTGAGTGGGGTCCTCTCTTACCACTCAGACCCCTCCTCTAGGACCTCCTAAGATCTCTTTACAGTGCATCATTGGGTTTCCAAAACCCTACTCCAGCATGATTGTCTGTTCTGGTTGGTTGAGGCTGTTGCCTGTGAATGAATCTGCATTTGTGACAGGGAACATGGAAATGTTGAGCATCCACTGATGTTTAAAAATTAACTAATAGATGAGAGTATATAACCAGAGCTTCTGTGAAAATGTTACAACTGTGTAGGGAAGGACTGTGCCACAGGACATTGATTCCTTAACCCTCATATGGCACCAGAGCTCCTGAATATGAATGAATATTTAAATATTTAAAATTAAATGACATTTCATTTGGGTCTTTTGTAAGCCCAACAGCTTGATATTAATGTAAGCTTAATAAAATACCACTTTAAAAAGAAAATGGGGTGCCTGGGTGGCTCAGCCAGTTGAGCAACCAACTAACTTCAGCTCAGGTCATGATCTCAGAGTTCATGAGTTCAAGTCACATAGAGCTTGCTGCTGTCAGTGTAGAGCTTGCTTTCTATCTTCTGTCCCCCTCTCTCTCTGCCCCTTCCCCTGCTCATGCTCTCTCTCTCTTTCAAAATATATAAACATTTTAAAAAAAGATAAATTTGCATACAAGATTCAAAGTACTCAGAAATTCTTCATCTTTAAGGTCTTAAAGATTTAGTGAAACAAAGAATTTAGTATATTTTGTGTTCTCACACAAAGGCAAATAAGACAACAACAATAAAAAAAAATCCCCAACACAACATCTAGTAAAAAATGTCTCTTCATCAAGACACAAAGAGACCAACACATGATGAAATGTAGTCTAATAAGAGTAGTTGAGAATAGAACACAAATTTGGCAGGAAAGTAAAATTTTCCAACAAGGGAAATCATCACATTAATCTAGAACTTTTCATTCAAGATTAAGAAAAAGAACATTGTCAGAGGGACTGGTCCAATCTAATAATCTTCACTGTGTAAGAAGTAATGATCAAAAAGAAGCACTTAGCTGTTTCCATAACCCTGTGTCAGAAATCATTCTATAAATCCACAGAAGGAAGTTGGAGTTTTATAAGGAGCTGACAGAACCCAGCTTTATAGTCATACTTGAGGAGATCAGAGGTAGATTTGGGCATTGGCAAATCCATGGAGCAAATCATGGCCATAAAGTATCCTAGCATTAAAGAAAATGCGACTTAGCCTTTCTTGTGATTACTATGTTTTCACTAAGCACACGGAGTAATTGGAACAGACAGGAAAATGTGTCTTAGTTCATTTTTTTGGAAGCAAATGGATTTCCAATTCATATAAATTGAAATGGTCAGAATAACAACAAAAATGTAATGTAAAACTATCATTGCCTGCTGAATGCAGAGCAATAGAGCAGCTGTCTGTGATCACAGAGGAGATAGCAAGTAAGAACCGTACTAGTATCTCTGTTAACAGCAAAATCTCAATAGCAAATACTGTCAAGTTTTAAAATCTGAACTTCATTCACATAGTAGAATACAGTTAGCATGCAATGGCACATGCAAGTAAAAAGAAACATTTTGCTTTTTTGTACAATTAACTAAATGCAGATCTGCAGATCCCAAACCCTGTGCTTGCAATTGAATTCTCAGCTGAATGTGGAAATATAATTTTATGAAATAAACATAGAAAGACTTTTATGGTCATCAGGTCCCTGCAATTAATTTTATCCTATTCATTAGTTTATGTACTCAAAGTATATTTCATCCTAGGGAAAGGTTGCCATAAAATCATGGCAAAAAAACCCAAACCAAAACAAAACCATACTCCATCCCTCTTTCCTTTCCATTGGAACAGGCTATCTGAGGTTTGTAAAGGAGAGGCAGAAAATGGCAACACTGACTCATCCATTAAACAGGTATTAGGAGTCTAATTAAAGGAAAACATTTATATTATCTCTAAACTGTTATTGGCATAGAAGGCAATGTACTTTTGCGCTTCATAAGCAATGGTAATAGAAACTTCATTTTGGTGTTTTAATATAAGATGCTGAGGCTTGAATATTTTCTGCCACCGACTCTACACAAATCTACATAAATCCCTTTATCTGATGTTACTCTTCCTTCTAATAAGCACATATTATTGCAGCATATGCCACAAGAATATCTTTGGACAAAATTTGGAGAGTGGCTAAAGAATAAACTTAAGAAAACCCTATTCATTTGTATTTACTTTTAAATATTTGTGAATTGTTCATATCTTCAGATGGTTCAGAAACCGTAACTATATAAAACATATTTATGAGGAAGTCTAATGGTTACCCCTGATCCATCATCCTAAATCCTTCAGCCCTATGAGAGAGGGTTTAAAAACTTTAAAAAAATTAAGTAACTTCAGAATTACAGAAGAATTTTAAAAATAGAGTGTAGAATATTTATATCCCCTTACCCAGCTTCACCTTATGTTAATATCTAACATAACCATGGAACATTCATCAAAATGGAGAAATTAACATAAGTAGAATACCATTTTTTCACTAACGTACTTTCCCCAGTGTCTGAATGCAGTCCTTGATTCTGCATTGCATTTATGTGGCATGTCTCCTGTACTCCTATGTTCTATGACAATTCCTCAGTCTCTTCTTATCATTCATGACCCTGATACTCTGAGGAACACTGCTCAGGCATTTTGTAGAATGTCTATCAGTTTGGGTTTATGTGATGTTTTCCCATGTGTAGACAGTGGTTATGGATTATATGAGAAGAATACTACTGAGGTGAAGTAGCCTTCTTCTTATATTGTATGGGTATGTGTATGTGTGTTGGTGGAGGGTGGGGGGTGGAGGTAATATCATCAACCACTGGCAACCACTGGCAACTGTTTTCTTCCCTCCCACCTTCCTGCATTTTCCCAAATGACATATAAATTGAATTGTACAATATTTAGCTTTTTGGCCCTACCTTCTTTCCCTTCAAAATGCATTTAAGATTTATTCCTGTTATTGCATGAATCAGTAGTTGATTCCTTCTTATTGCTAAATAGTATTCCATCATATGGATGTACTACAGTTTGTTTATTCACTCATTGGTTGAAAGCTATCTGTGTTGTTCCCAAATTTTGGCAGTTATGAATACAGCTATTATAAGCATTCATGTACAGGTTTCTCTGTGCACATCATTTTCATTTCTTTTGGGCAGATAACTTGGAAAGGAATTGGAATGTACATTTTACTGTATAATAAACCTGCAAACTTTTCCAGAGTGGCAGTGCCATTTTGCATTCCTATCAACAAGAGTTCCAGTTGCTCTCGATCTTTGTCAGCACTTGATAGTGTGGTATTACTTTTTTTTTAGATAGTCCAGTAGGGGTGTAGTGGTATCACATTTAATTTGCATTTCCCAGATGGCTAATGATGTTGATATTGTATTACATGCTTATATGTCAACCATTCGTCTTCACTGATGAAAGATCTGTTTCATTTGAGACTTGTGTTGTGTCTGGTATAGATTTTGTGTTTATAAGTGCTCCTTGTGCCCTTCGAGAAAATATATATTTTGCAGTTGTTGAAATAAAATGTTTTCTGTGTTACTTAGCTGAAAGTAAGTATACCATTCAAATCTTTCATATCATCACTAATCGTTTTCTGCTTGTATTATTTTATCAGCTGTTCATTCTATAAACTAAAGAGAAAGTTGTGTTAAAATCTCTAAATTTGATTGTTGATTTGTCTAGTACTACTTTTACTCCCATCAAAAAAATTTTATATAGTTTGAGGATGTGGCATTAAGATTGTTATGTCTTTCTGTTGAATTGATGCTTCTTGAATTAAAGTCTATCTTTTCTATTATTAAATAGAAAATTAAATAATTAATAATTATAATTATAATTATAATATATAATATAATATAATTATAATTATAATTATTTAATAGAATTATAATATAATTATAATTATTTAACAGAATTAAATAATTCTATTATTAAATTATGGTTACTATTTGCATGACATACTATTTTCCTATCATTTAGCTTTTAAGCATTTGTTTTTTTTAATTATTTAAAGTAAAATATTTGTTTTTTAAATTAAAATTAATTTTTAAAATTAAAAATTTGTTTTTTATAACTAAAATAGGTAGATCTAATCTCTTTTATCTGATAATTTTTATTTTTTTAATGTTTTTCAAAGTTTATTTTTAGGTTTATTTATTTATTTGTTTATTTTGAGAGAGACAGAGAGTACAAGTGGGGGAGGGGCAGAGAGAGAGAGAGAGAGAGAGAGAGAGAGAGAGAGAGAGAGAGAAAGAATCCAAAGCAGGCTATGTGCTGTCAGTGCAGAGCCCTATGAGGGCTCCAAGCCATGAACCATGATCTGAACCTAAATCAAGAGTTGGATGCTTAACTGATAAGTGACAGAGCTACTCAGGTGCCTCTGATAATTTTTAACATTTTAATTGGTTGTACTTATTTACAATTATTGAAAATACTAATGCTTTTAGGTTTAAATATACTATAATGTGATTTTTTTTCTTTTTACCCTATGGTGCACTGTTTCTTTATTCCTTTATAGTTTCTATGTATTTAGCAGTTACTTGTACTATTCTATTTATATTCCTGTATTGATTTTTAATCACTACCTTGGAGATTTTACAATATGCATCCTTGACATCTTAGGATTTAACTTGAATACGTTTATCATTTCTTTAACAGTGTAAAACTTTTACTACCATTCACTCTGTTTATCCCCATTTTTTTGGGATAGCAACTCTTCATAATATTGTGGTCATGCATTTTACTTCTACATACATTATAAACTCTATAAGACATTATTATTATCATTTTACACAGTTAACTACTCTTTTATATTTCCTTATATATTTAGTATCATTTTCATTCAGCTTGAAGAGCCTCCTTTTGTACCTCATAGAGGCCCATTCCACTGTCAACAAACTCTTTCACCTTTCATTTGGTTAAAAACGTTTGTATTTCACCTCCGTTTTGGGAAGATATTAATTCTAAGTATGGGATTCTAGGTTGACATATTTTTTTAAACTTTCAGCTGTTATAAAGTGCAATTACATGATCTCCTGAGTTTTACAGTTTTTCTAAAAATGTTTATTTATCTGTTTTGAGAGAGAGGGAGAGAGAAAGAGTGAGCACACAGGGGAGGGGCAGAGAGAGAGAATCCCAAGTAAGCTCCAAGCTGTCAGCACAGAGCCTGACTCGGGGCTCAGTCCCAGGACCTTGAGATCCTGACCTGAGCCACCAATATCAAGAGTCCCAACAGATGCTTAACCAACTGAATCACCCAGACACTCCTGACTTTTATAGTTTCTGACAAGTTAACCATGGCCTTACTGTGTTTCTTTGAAGGTAATGTCTTTTTCTCTGGCAGTTTTATGAATTTTTTCTTTGTCATTGGTTTTCAGCAGTTTGACTATTATGTGCTTAGCTGTGGCTTTCTTTGTATGTATTCTGGCCACAATTCTTTGAGCTTCTTTAATGGTGTCATTGTTAGATATATTAACCCAACACATGCATTTCTGGAAATTCTTGGAAATTACCTCTTCAAATACTTTTTATTTTCCATTCTCTTGTTCCTCTGTTTCTGTGCTTGTATTTTAGGTTATTTGACCCAGTCTCAGACTTTTACATTCTTGTTCTTTTCTTTGTACTTTTCTTCTGTCTATGATTCAGTTTAGACATTTTTTTTTTTTTGATTTATGAGGTTTCCATTTCAAGTGTGCTATTACACCCATTCAGTGAGTACTTAATATCAAAAACTGGATGTTTATTTCTAGAGTGCCCATTTGACTGTTTTTAAAGATTTCTGTTCACTACTGGAATTCTCTATATTTTTAAGCTATTTTGTCCATTTTTCCTTTCTTTCTTAAATATATTAATCATAGTTATTTTAAAGTTTTTTCTGGTTAATTCGAATATCTATGTTGCACATGGATTTACTTCTGTTATCTAGTTTTTTTCAGTTACTACTATTGGTCACATTTTTATCGGCACTAGGCACATATCATTTTAAAAAACTGTAATCAGATATTGCATATAAATGGACTCTAAAGTCTCTAAATGATATTGTTTTGTCCAAAGAATATTCATCTTTTCCTAAGTTAGGCAGAATGCATGAAGAGCTGTCTACATCAACCCGTCAGGCACTGAGCTGAGTCAAGGCTGCTTTGCAGATAGAATCAGTCTGTCTATGATTCATCCTGTTCTTTGGGTCAATCAATCTTTTGACTGAAAGCCTGGAAGTTCTCTGTCTTCTCAGGGAAGACTAGTCACATGTTTAATGCAGGGTTCTTTTCTCTAGAGGGACTTTTTCTTCTAAGTACTTCAAAACTGCAGGTGATTTCAGTTTGCCTGTTGGAATTTTCCTCCCCACTCCCTTGGGCTCCTAATTTGCTGTAACATATATCAAATATCCACAGTGAAACTGGCCATGCATGTGGGGTTCTTCTAGAATCCAAACTGTCACACTGACCCCAATAACTATCAAAACCTCTGCTTGTTTCTCTTTTCCCAGTAGAATCCCTCTGCCTGGACCAAGTCTAATTCACAATCTTTGCCCAGGATCAGCAAATGTCTCAAATAAAATAGGCAGCAATCATTAGCTTATGTAGGAAATATCTATCCTTTTCTGGAATTTTAGTTTTTCTAATTCTTCTTGCTTCCACAGCTTTTCAAACTTTATAAAATTCACGACTTTTCCAGTTGTTCCTCTCAGAATGTTGACCTGTCCTGGTCTCCTTACATTTTTTCTCAGAAGCAGAACCCATTTCTCAGAATTTCTGAACTTTGAACAGATTCAGATTAGTTTCTGAAATATGACCGAAGCTGAGGAAGTAAACCTCAAAAGTTATTAATGGTGAAAAAGATTATCAGTAATGTAGGAAAGCCTGTTTACTGTGAAATAAATGAAGAGTCCACATACAGACAGTGACCGACTCCTGATAGTGTTCCAAGATGCTGATTGTTCCCAGGGCTCATCTGATTCCTTCAGTGCCCAAAGCTTGGTGGTTCAATTCCTCTTTTGATTTTGAGGGACTCCACTCTCCTTGAAACAAATGCCCTCCTGTGTTTTGAAGTATGATTACATTGGTTTGCCATCACTTGCAGAAGTCTGCCTTTTACTCTACATTATTAAATGTGTTAACACAAATAATACTGTGGTTATTGACATTATCAAGGTTTTTATTTTTATAGTTTAACCTAGATTTTCCTACTTTGCAAAAATTATGACAAGCTGTGGCATCTTCCTGCATGCAGGTGCATACCTGACATAGTTTCTGATCCTTGTATAATGTGATGCTTCTAATCTTCAGGGACTAATCTTGGAAATCACATAGCCAAATGCATTAGATGTGTATATAAAATAAGAAGAAGTCTGATCTGAATGAGGAGGAGCTCTAAAACTTTGCATAAAGTGCAAAAGTTTTAGTACATTGGAATTTAAATTTATTTTTGCTTATATTCTTGGTTTGGACAGGTTCTTAGTGGATTAACTTACTGATTCCTGGTTGATTAGATCTGAATAATTGTCTCATTGGTAATAGGTCTCTTTTTCTTTAGTGAGTTACTAAATCTTACGGGGGGGGAATCAATATGTTATACACATGGGGAAAACAATTCAATTTTTCAGGTCATTTTTCTGATATTTAGACTAATGTGGTTAAAAATAGAGAATAGTGACTGTAGCTGTATTTAACACATTCCATTCATACAATTTTTAAAAAGCGTTAATTTGTTTTGCTCCTTAATGTGTGTGTGGTAGGATGTGAAGGAAGTGTTAAGGATGAGGAGACAGGGAAGGAAAAGGAAGAAGGAAAAGAAAAAAGGTAGATGAAATAGAAAAAATAAAATCACACCCTGAAGGTAACGAATGGGGCCAGGAAAGAAAGTTTCTTGAGAAAGGATTTAGCCTGGTTTCTGTCTGGGCTGTGGGCTTCAGAATATGTGGTGTGTGCTTACCTACCAGGTCTACTCTGGAAGTGATGATCAGCTGGTTAAACATAATCATGGTGTACAATCTTCTACCTGACTTTTAGCACCATCACCACCCCCAGAAAAATTTGAAGGCAACTATCAGATTCTTCTGGAGACTTAAATTAGCAGTGAACAGTGATTCCACCTCACAGATGAGATGAGATAAAGTCACAGGATTAAAAGGGCTACCAGCACTGACCTGCATGGCTAGCTCAGTGTAGACTACCGGTAAAGAGTTGGACTTTGAAATCAGAGAGAGTTGGGTTTGAAAACCAATTTTATCACCTATCAGCTGTCTGACATGGCAAATTTACTTGAATTCTTTGAGCTTCAACTTCATCCATAAAATGAGTAAGATGATGACAATTCCTAGAACTTTCATAAGAATTAAATGAAGGAACACATGTGCAACCTGTAACACGAGGCCTGGCACATAGTGCCCCAGAAAGGCTAATGATTATTATTCATGAGTTATAGGTGAAAAAACAATCAACCAGCTTGGCCTGTTTTTGTTTTGTTTCTTGTCTGTCTGTTTGTTTGCAAGACTGAAACTGATCCCACAGTAATGCAATTTTTCCTAGTCTGAATGAGGCAAAACCCAATTTCTATTGCTTCTTTCTTTAGGCCACTTTCTTTCACCTCACTGTTAAATTCTTTTGTGTGATTTTTCTGGAGAGACTTCATCCTGAATAGAGGTGCCTAATGATCTGCCAAATTAAGACAGCAAGTTGTTTCTAAGTTTGGTGGACTCATTGCCATTGCGTTTCATCCAAAGTTTTATTATTGCCAAATGCCACTGTTCGTGCAAAAGGAAAAATTCAACGTCTCCTTCCCTGGCAATCTCCATTTATATTGCTTCAAGCATGAGGTTAGAAATTTTCTTCTAAGACCTACATCTTCAGCCAGGAAATATGTGATTGAAACTTCAGTTGAGAGCTAGCTCTTCTACTAGCTGGAACTAGGCTGGCTTTGAACCAGCAGTAACCTACCTGTTGGGGATGTCTGTTCCAAGTAGCAAAGTGGCTGCTATTACAGAGACAGGAATTAGAAAGTGTCTAAATTATGTATACTTGCTCTATTTTTTGCCACACTCTTCCTTCACTATAGATACACAGTATTTGTATCCACATATAAACACATAACAGAGCTACTAATTCTCTGGGATTAATATATGTCAGTCTAGAATTAAGGAACTAAAGCACCTGGTTTTATTATTTGGCATTTAAATTCCCTTATGAAACACAAAACACATTAGTACCCTGACACAGATACCTTGTCAAAGGCCCAATGTGGTCCCAGTGAATATGGAGAGGAGCTAAGCCTCAGAGGGTTTGGTAACCCCCCCCCCCCCGAAGGTGTGTGGCAAAACTGTATGTATACATCTGTAGGTTTGTATATGTTCATCTGAACGTTTCCATGGTTCCATGAAACAAGACCTAAGTAAGGCTTGTATTTTCATTACTACCAATATACTTTTTAAGGAATAGTTTAAGTTACTGGAGGAAATACAGGAGGAACCAAGAAACAGGCTACCACTCCCACACATGAGAACTAGTCTCTTGCTGCCTATTTCCTGTGTGGGAGTTTAAACCCAAAAAACAAAAACAGTGGCCATAGATTGAGGAAGCAGGACTTGCAAAAAGGAGCTTGCCAGGTCCCCACACGTTGCGATTAGGGGTTGGCTGTGGATTTTTCAAGTGGTGGGGATGGAGAGTGTGAGATTGCATTTTCCTTTATCAAAGGAGCAAAGCGACAAGAGCTTGAGCATTCTGGCTTTTTTATTGCAACAAAGCAAAGATTAACTTACAACTGCTGTCTATGCTCCGGTGCCCAAAGCTCTCTTAACAGCCACTTTCTGGAAAATGCAGGGAAGACTCTGGGGATGCAGCAAGCACGACCTAAGTGCCCCGCCTTTGGCTGGCTGGCTGGCTGGCTTCCAGCCAAGACAGCGCTGAGTTGCGGCAAGTTCTAGGGTGTATCAGGTGTGGTTTCCTGGAGGTGGAAGGAGCTTCTCTTCACAGCATTTGGTCTAGCTAGCGCCGCGCTGCAAACTTCCAAGCCTGCGCCTCTCAATTCCCTGCATCAGCCAAACCTTTCTCGCATAGGCAAAGTCTCTTTGAGAGGCGCCTTTTCGCTGGTCTTTCCACAGCTCACCGCCACGGTCAGGCTTTGCGTCTGAGCACAGGCTTCACTCCGTTATCCTCTACCTCCTCAGCTTCTGCTTGAGGTCCACCGCAGGGAGCACACTAACTTGCAGCCTCAACTGCTCGGCCAAACAAAAGTTTACAGATAACCTTTGCTCCAGTCTACTTCCCCATCTCGATCTGTTCCAGCTCGTTCCCTCCTTGCCCTCTGGCTGAGTCTGTGTGGGTTGTTTCCCGCTAACTTGGAGGGAACATGCTCCCTGCGCTGCTGGGGACTGCAGAGTGGGCACGGGGATTGTGCCTAAGGGCCCCTCCTCTATGGGGGAGGCCCAAGCAGAGGGGACTTTAAAAGTTCCCTGCTCTCCTGAGTGTTCCACACACACGTACCCCTGTGTATTTTATATGTTTTGAAGTACTAAAGGAGTGAGTGAAAAGAAGGAACCAAGATAACGAAATGGCGTTCTCCACTAAACTCTGCCTCATTCCCCTCTGTATGATGGCTTGGTGTGTCCACGCAATTCTTAACCAAAGCCTAGAAAAATCAAACTCCGCCCACAGGTGGCAGATTCCACCAAGGGTTCTGGACTCCGCGAAACGGTGAACGAGTGGCTGGGAGAAAGCCACAGGTTCCTTACGTCGCTAAATCCAAACCCTAGAAGGAGCAAGTGGTTTTCTCCTTTGCAAGCTCCTGGAGAAGAAATTTAAACAGGAAAGGCTGCCTGCAGCTTGGTAAAATTCCTCTCCGCCTTCCTCCGCTTCGCATCCTTCCAACAGTTCTCCTAATCTTGCCGCTCCCTTAAGATAGCAGGAAAATAGTTTGCCGGCACACCCCCCAACGGCAACCACACACACTTTGCTCCATCCTGGCCAACGCCCCCACCTAGTGGTTTAGGCTCGCCTGCTTTGCTTTCCTCAGCTGTGATTTCTAAGAGAGTGCTGCAGTTTGGGAGAAAAAAAAATGAAGTCTATTTAGGCGCCTGATGTGGGTGGGTAGGATGGGAGGATGGGTAGGACCCCTTAACGTGCTGTGCAAATGAGGCTTAAGGTTAGCAGAAGCAATGCTGGGTGCTAGGGACAGGAGAAGAGGAAAGAGAAGGTTTTCTTTTATCTCCACCTTGGCTCCTGCAACCCAGACAGCTTCCAGAGGGTATTTTTGGAGAGCTGCCGCCTAAAGGAGTACCTTCACTCTCAATGCAGGAATGTACTATTTTCTTTATAATACTACTGCAATATGAAAGTATGTTAATCATTTGCTTGTTTGTGTGGCTATTGTCTATCTGCCTTTTCTAGAATATAGGCTATTTGAAAACTGGGTCTGGGTATACCCCATCATACCCCTGATGCCTAGAATTCCTAGCACAGGGTAAGCACTCTATTTTTGCCTGTTTTAGGGAATATGAAATTAAGAGAACTTGGGTCAGAGTTGTGTCACCTTGGGTAAAAAGTTCTTCTTTCAAAGACTCTTAATTATTCTTCTAAACTCAATGGTGGATGAAATAATCTTGGGCTCTAGACTGAATAATTCTCTTTAAAATCTGCTTACACTTAACCTGGTAAATTCACTTATGATGTTGTGTTCATTGAATGCATTATACCCACTAAACACTGAGCTAGGTGCTAGAAACTCCCAGTTGGGATCACTTAGCTCTGAGGGCTGAAAGTACATTGCTCTTTCCTGGTGCTTTTCTGTAAACTTTCACAGACTGGTACTTGTACCATACATTTGTTTCGGTTACAGTTGGAGGGGGGAACTGAGCAGCAGGGAACTGCTGAAGGTCATGGGACCTGGGAACTGGTATTGCTTGGTGCCACATTTGGCTGATACCCTGATGTATTTGTTGAGGGCAAAGAAGACACACTGGTGCTGATGGCCCCAAAACACTTTTTTTTTTTTTTTTTTTTTTTTTCTTTCTTTTTTTTTTTTTTTTTTTCCTTTTGAATTTTGTTGACCTCCTTTCTCGAGGGCTGTGGGAGGGAAGGTGCTTACTGTGAACTGTTTTCCAGAGGCACTGAACTGCTGAGCAGCTGGCTGAAGAGGGAGAGAGGAATGGAAGGTTTAATTTCACAAATGGTAGGCTTCTGTTTGTGATACTTTTACATGTTTGTAGACAGTGTAGACAGCTTTCTTTCTGCCTGTTGACCCACAGTTAAAGGGAAGGGACTGAATGGAAAGCACAGATTCCTAAAACCAGATATGAAATTAATAGTGCGTATTGTACCAAGAGTTAAGTAGGACTTGAAGCCTGAAGTTTAAAATGCACTATTGGCCATTTCCTTCTAAGGCGATATTACTGGCGCCTCCTTCTAACCTGGGTGTGGTCCGCAGGGCTGGATAAAATTCCTGAGTGGAGAGGTCAGAGCCTGGGGCTGGCTCCACCTAGCACTGGCCTGCTGTGGTGTGGGTGCTTAAGTGGAAGCCCAGGAAGGGACGCGGGGAATGTGCCCAGGCTGAGGGCGTGGATCTAACTGGAGGGCCGCACTGCAAGCTTCGAAGGGGACAGAGGCAAGGACAGGACGCCCTCATCCCCATTCCTGGCCAGAACTGCGGAGTCTGGGTGTCAGGATTGGGAGAGGGGCCAGAGGATGGGTAGTGGGGAGAGAGGGCGGTAGGACCCGGAGGGAAGCTTCCTTGCCCGGGGAGGGAACCAGGCGGGAGGAAAGGAGGGGCGGGGGAGAGAGAAAAGGGGAAGGTGATGGGGAGCGGGCGCCCGCACTCGCCGAGCAGCAAGAGTTGCAAGGCTAGGGCAGCCCGGACCTGGACTCTATAAAAGGAGTCCATCTGCTGTGCCGCTCACACGCTCCTCCGGGACTGGCGCACGCTGCGTTCCTCCAGCTCCCTAAGACACCTGCCCCTTACCCGCGTGCAGCGCCAGGTCCCCCAGACCCTTGCACCCAGCAGCATGGCTCCAAGCGGTGCCAGTGGGTCCGAGGTGATGGTGGCAGTGGCGGCGCGTTGCGGGCAGCCGCAGCCACAGCCCCAGCCCCCGAGTCCCCCTTCTTGCGGCCCCGTCTCCGCGGGGCAGCTCGCCGGAGTGGCCAGCGCGTGAAAAGAAGGGAGGGCAGAGCTCCGGAGCGAGGCGCGGCGCAGCGCGGCTCCCAGACTTCACCCCACCCAGCTCTGGCGGCCAAAGCAGCCGCAGGAAACTGCCCGAGTCTGGGGAGGGGGCGGGAATGCAAGACCAGGACTCCTGGCTGGCCTGCCAGCTTCGGTCTCAACAGCCAGGAAACTCTTGCGGGCCGATTCTGCAGATCAAGGAGCGCCTGGGTTAGGAGACTCAGCCCGGAGCAACTGGGGTAAGAGACCCCACCTGGCTGATGTTCCCTTCTCAAACAATACATCACCTCCGCTACTAGACGCCTTGAGTAGGATCCGGAGTGGAGCTGGGCTTGGTGGGCCAGTCCTTAGCAACCCAGGGCTAAGACGGGGAGTGGAGAGCAGGCAGAGCCGCGGCGGCGGCGGCAGCGCCCGGCGCACTGGAAGTGCAGAAGACGCGCTCGTCTGCCTAGGCTGCCGCGCCCTTGACCTCTAGTTTCAGCTGGGAATCTGGGTGGAGGAATAATTGAGAATCCCACGGAACTGACTAGCAATCGAGAGACAAGACTGTGGTCTCCTCCGCGGTCCTTCCGCCCTTTCCCTCGTTCGCTCCATGCCCAAGAGCTGCGCTCCAGAGCCGTGTAGAGGAGAGACATGGAAGAAACCAACACTCATTGCGCCCCACCGCCGCCCGCGGGCTCCCAGACCGGGGTTTCTCAAGCCAACCTCTCCTCCGCTCCCCCCAATTGCAGCACCGAGGGCTATATTTACCAGGACTCCATCGCCCTGCCCTGGAAAGTACTCCTGGTCCTGGTGCTGGCGCTCTTCACCTTGGCCACCACGCTCTCCAATGCTTTTGTGATTGCCACTGTGTACCGGACCCGGAAGCTGCACACCCCAGCCAACTACCTGATCGCCTCCCTGGCGGTAACCGACCTGCTCGTATCCATCCTGGTTATGCCCATCAGCACCATGTACACGGTCACCGGCCGCTGGACGCTGGGCCAGGTGGTCTGCGACTTCTGGCTGTCGTCGGACATCACCTGTTGCACAGCTTCCATCCTGCACCTCTGCGTCATCGCCCTGGACCGCTACTGGGCCATCACGGACGCTGTGGAGTACTCCGCTAAAAGGACTCCCAAGAGGGCCGCGGTCATGATCGCGCTGGTGTGGGTCTTCTCCATCTCCATCTCGCTGCCGCCCTTCTTCTGGCGTCAAGCCAAAGCCGAGGAGGAGGTGTCGGACTGCAGGGTGAACACCGACCACATGCTCTACACAGTTTACTCCACGGTGGGCGCTTTCTACTTCCCCACCCTGCTCCTCATCGCCCTCTACGGCCGCATCTATGTGGAAGCCCGCTCCCGGATTTTGAAACAGACGCCCAACAGGACCGGCAAGCGCCTGACCCGAGCCCAGCTGATAACCGACTCCCCCGGGTCCACGTCCTCGGTCACCTCCGTTAACTCCCGGGCTCCCGATGTGCCCAGCGAATCCGGGTCCCCTGTGTACGTGAACCAAGTCAAAGTGCGAGTCTCTGACGCCCTGCTAGAGAAGAAGAAGCTCATGGCCGCTAGGGAGCGCAAAGCCACTAAGACCCTGGGGATCATTTTGGGAGCCTTTATTGTGTGTTGGCTGCCCTTCTTCATCATCTCCCTGGTGATGCCTATTTGCAAGGATGCCTGCTGGTTCCACCTGGCCATCTTTGACTTCTTCACGTGGCTGGGCTATCTCAACTCCCTTATCAACCCCATCATCTACACCATGTCCAATGAGGACTTCAAACAAGCGTTCCATAAACTGATACGCTTTAAGTGCACAGGTTGACTTGTCAGTTGCAGTGGGGTAGCCTAAGCGGCCCTTGGGGACCATGTTGTGTCTGGTTCCACAGGTAGGTCCACTCTTCTTTCACTGTTACTGGGTCAGATTGAGGCTCTGTCTTCTGGGCAAGGGCAATGGATCCTGAGAAGCCAGGACAGCCCTGAGAGAGAGAGAGAGAGAAAGAGAGAGCGAGCAAGCGAGCTCTGAGAGGAGAACTGTTCAAACTAAAGGTAGAGCTTCCCTGCAGAGGAGGAAGCTCACTTCCTCCCCTCACACCCCAGGTCCAGCACTGACCCTGCAGCAGCCAATCATAAGGGAGGGTTGTAACTTTAAAAATCAATGATGGAAGGGGGATCTTTGCCCTGCTTTGGTATCATGGATCATGCCCTCCCTCTAGAACCGGTGGTACTTGTAGTTGTCTGAATCCTGTCTGAGACAGATATACATACAGCCTGGCAGTACTTGAACTAGAAGCCTGATACCCTTTGTTTTGGGGAGAACTTTGTGTTTCAGCTTCATTTAAGAAGAGTTACTTTGGCATCTTTCAGTCTTCACTTTCTGTTTATTTAAACTTGGTTGGAGAAACTTGTGGATTTGGTGCTTCAAACCTTGTGTGGCTTGGATGATGCAGAGAAACCTTGAAGAGTTTAACAGCAAAATTCTGATGTTAAGATCTCTATTTTTATTATAATTGAAACTATATGGGGTGGGTGGGGATGGGAGATGGGAAGGATTAAACTGAGAACCAACACCTATGGTTGTTTGTTTTCTGCAGATTTGTAATTTTTTAAATTCCTATTTAGTGATTGTCAAACCACACTAACAACTCAAACAAAGCATTACGTGTGCTAGTGCCAAAGTCTGCAGATTGCTTTATTTTCCTCCTAATTTCATATACTTGTCATTTTACACATTTAAATCCTCATAAATGAAGAATACAATGGGTGATTCAGCCCAAGCTGCTGCTATATTTCTTATTAATGCAGTCGATTAAACTGATGGCTATTAGATATATACTGCTCCTTAACAAGAAAGGTATGTTTATTCCTTAACCAATCCAGTGAGATGTGAAGGAGACTGATAAAATAGAAATGGTTCTTCTACAATTAAGGAATGGGGGGGGGGGGCAATGGGAGGATGTATATTTTGACTTGTAAAAAATCTTAAATGCATGAGACTTTTTTCTGATAGTCATTTACATTCTCCTTCCCATCTGTAATTCCTTTATGTGCCCATATATAAAGTAAGAGAACCACCTCCTTTTTCCAAAAATCTTCAAAATGCAGTAAGAAAGAACCCAAAATCTATGTTAAAGGAAAAAAAAAAAAACCCAAAAACTTGTTTTCCCTTGTTACTGAAGTTTGGTTGGGAACAAAGATTACTAGAAAATGACTTTAGAAGGACTTTAGAAAAGCTTAGAGATGTTAATATGGAGCCTGTTTTTTCCTATAACTCATGGAACCAAACCTCAGATTTACTAGGCAATCAGGAAAATGACAAGCTTTTGAACCTTGGGAATTTGTCACCGACCTGATACCTCAATGAATATATTATCAGTAATACTTTATATTTATATGTCTTTTCAAATTTCAATAATGCTTAGTTGTGATACCAAATTCACTCTGAGGCCTCTCCAACACAGGGCAAGATTACACAACAAAAGATGAAAAATGCATTATATAAATAAAAAGGAGTAGCCCTGAAGGATCATCTGCACAGAAAACAAAATATGTATGTGGCGCATTTTGTATGCCAAAGAAGATTTACACTCCATTCTTCAGAGAGCTTTCTGCAGTGTGATACCTTTTGTCTGCAGAAGCAAGTTGTCTTTGTAAAATGGATTCCCTCCATGCTTGAAGCTCCCCAGTCCAGACTCTCAGACAATAGATGTATTGAGCTGAAGTACACTGCTTTCCTACTGTGCAGATCTTCACTCTGGGGTAATGACTCTTGAAAATACACTATTCAAAAGTTCACACATAAACTAAGTAAAAAGGGGAATTTTGATCAACATTTACACCTGCCGCTGGAGTAAAATAAAATTTGAGGCATTGGATAATCCCTATGTTTCTGTTATATCCCCCAGGTTTTTGTTTGTTTGTTTTGTGACATTTCTCCTATGGAGAAATCTAGCTTACTATTGATTGGAATGTGCATACAGCACAGTATTTGTTTTTATGTTATTAATATGTTTGTCTTTTGTCTATGCAGCTGTGTTTTCTTTGGGCCTAAGAAACAATTAAGCCAACTTCTAAGAGCCTGAGGGGGAAAATTAATGGAAATAAATAAATAAATTGAAACTTGCAAATGACTTCTTTCTAGGGAACCTACAATGATTGTGTCCTCATATTAACAAAACATGGTCAATTTAGTCACATGGGCTGTTTGCCATTTGTAGATTACCCACTTACAGTTTTGCTTCATTATTTGGCTGAATTGACTGAATTTGGGGCATATTGTGTGCAGTAGAAGCTTGCAAACCCTTGTAGTTATACGAGATCTAGACTCATCATCCAGCATCGCATACAGTGCAAAGTGTATCATTCATCCCAGGGATATGTAGTTAACGACTGTTACGCTCCTTCTCAGTTACTGCTGCCTATAGCATTGTTTGTTCATCAACTAGACATATGGATTTTTTGCAGAACATAAAATGGGAGATGGAAATGTTCAACTTGTATAGAAATGAAAATACATCTTCATTGGCTGTGGTAACAAACAACATTTGCCATATTGTTTAATTGCACAAAGATTCACACAAATATATGAATGTATACTCATTCAAAAATACCAATGTTGTCTTGTGTTTCTAGCAATTTTAGAGTTTCCTTTAAAAAAAATGGACACGGTACCCATGAATAATGGTTATTGAGTTCAACAAATTTCCTACAGAACAATATTCTTCACTTTTCCTATTATCTTAGTTTTATCTTCTTTAACCAGGAAACCCTGTGAGGACTATAATTCATGCAAGCAGTAAAATCTCAGATTATGTGTATTTGATGGAGTTGCTGTAACTAAAAATTGCCTTTGGTATTCCACCTTTCAACAAATGTGTAATTGGAAATGAAATTTCGAAGAATAATGAAATAAAGTCCTTTTCGTGCTCAAAAAAGGAATGGGTAGTGATTCTATTCTTTTGGAAGGATTGGTTCATTGGATTCTGGGGGACATTGAGGAATTTGAACCTTCAAGAGAGAATAATTGATGATAAATGATACTGTGGCGGACTGGCAAGTACAGCCACAATTTGGGGGATTTCGTTTGTAGAAGAATTTAAAAGGAATTAGGCAGATTGTGCTCTCACATTCTGCAAAAGAGGGTAAGTCAGATGCACTATCACTAGAATTTTCCAGATCCGTATTTTTAGGGGGAATGTTGTGTCTAGGTAGGTAGCGAGATGCCAAAGTACTGCATGGTGCTTGAAATGCAGGGGTACAAGCAAGCTTGGGGAAACGTAAGAGATGGAGACTGAATTATATGAACACCAGAGAAGTAGACAGAAAAACAGCTTTTGGAATCAGAAAGTCCTAGGTTTGAATTGCAAATAGAGCATGGGATAGCTTTGTGGCTCTCCTCAAATGCAGCCTGCTTGCAATTGGTTGCAGGAACCTATGCATGTAAGGCACCTATCAAAATACCTGACACTTCTTTGGATTCTCAGAACATGTACTTCCTCTTTAGCCATTATTTTCTTGCCTCCTGTAGCACCTGTAGCATAGAACAACTGAGAGCTCTTTGAGAAAGATTGAACTGGGGAGGATGAAGCTAGCCTGAATGGAAGAAACCTGGCTACACTGGAAATGACTGAGGTTAAGAGTCTTTCACACTTACCCACTTAGGCTGGTGAAAAATAACCCCAAGGGCTAAAGGACACACGAAAGATGGTTTGCAGTGGCTTTAATGGCCAAAAGGAAATTGCCAACTATTTCACTTCCTATAGCATCCTCTTATTCACTTTTAAACTCTTCTTCCTTTTCTTTGTCTAGCGATTTCCCCAGAGTCCAAAGACCCTCACCACATCTACATCTTTTCTCAGTGTTTCATTTTCCACTTTTCTGCTTTTTTCTTACCCACGAAAAGCCATGATAACCAGTGATAACGTGTTGATCTAATGTTCTTATTTTAGCTCCAGAGGGCTGATTAGGCAGCCCAGCGTTTTTATATACATAAAAAAATTGTTGATTCAAATTAATGTGTAATTAGTGGAGGCAAAAGCTTTTAACTGAGGCATTCACTGCAATTTTCAGAAGGAAAGAGGTTGGCAGGGTAAGTGGGTGGGAAGTGAACCTTCTGTGCCCTTCATCAAGGTCCATCCTTGAGCAGTCCACCAGGGGGCAGAGTGCCGCTGAGTTGTTTCCAGGATTCAGGTGCTCACCATACACAATCTCTAACTTCTTGGACACTGCAAATGGTATTGACTTCTCTAGGCTCATAGAAATGAAGATCCATGAAGCAACGGAGAGGGGGCTTATCATTTATTTAAAATAGATTTTTGGGAACTGCAAATTCAGGCAGAGGATCCCTAAAACAAACCTAAAATTTTTCTTCATATATGCAAAGTCAGTTATTTTCTTCTTCACCTCTAGTCCTGGGAAATGCTAAAATCTTAGTAGTTAAGACATTATGACCATTGATGAACATGGCAATGGGTGAGTTCAGAGGTTAGAAGACAAAGAATTTATATTCAAATTAAAGAGAGCTAATTCTTAGGTATGTCTTTCACCACTACGGTTTTTCTCATCACTGTGTTTTTCTTTTCAAAATTTATTGGTTTGAGGTTGATATATCCATAGTTCAGAGGTAGAACATTTGTCATTTATCATTTAAAGAGAGGGTTGTTTTTTGGCACAGAAGTTAAGGTGTACTTGTATGTCAGTTTTTCCCAGAGGACAGACTTTTAAGTCTGTGTAATTTTGGCATTTACTTTAAAAAGAGGCATAGATAAATGTGACTATCATCTTATGTATCACAAACATAAATTTCTGTGTCAGAGAAAGGATCATATAAAATGAGAAAACAGGTTACATTTTTGCCATTCCCCCTTCACTGTTGCTCCCAGCATTTTCATTATCCCCAGTGGGGAGTTTCCTATGCGCCATTTCACACATCTGTCAGTTAAATCTGACTTTCGAAGTCAACATCCACATTTTAGGATTATACTAGTGTTTTCAGTATTCCCTGAGAGAGAGCCAGTTCCTGGAGTTGAGTCAGCTGACACAGGCAAAGACTTAACACTATCCCCAGTGTAGTCTGTAAAAGAAAATGCCCATTTCTTTTGACTTATTAGTATATATTTCAAAAGATAAGAAAAAGCCTTTCCAAAACTACTAACTGCATATCTATGTAACAAAAATGTCTTTATAATATTTCCTGTATCTACAGTGAACAGATGGTGATATAGGGATCCATTTATGGTAAATGCTTAAATGAATCTACACACAGCTTGCTTCAATGATGCATGAAGGCATGACTCATATCCTCCCAGACTCTGTGGGAACATTCCACACATCGGCCTCTGATTGGTCATTCCATATTAGAGTAACTAGATTTCAGGATATCTTTTGCTCACAAGTGTGGTGATGGGACTGCAGTGATGGAGGAGTCCACAAAGGGTAGGTTACTTGGTGTGGGAGTTGTGCCCAGGGCACTTTTGCATACACATCTGGTTGTCTCTTCTAAGTTTATCTGCTAATCTGGTTAGTGATCATGTGTAGACTTGCAATGCTGACATCATTCGTCAATCTACCCTTATTTCATTGAATTGTCTCAATAGGTTCAGCATTAGGCTGATGTGATTTTGTGGGGGAACACCGTTTTGGCTCTTTATCTTGCCATCCCAGTATTGCCTGTCTGTAAGGTCCTTGAGTGCATTCTCTTTTCCCCTGCCCCTCAGAGGCTTTCCCACAGAGTGTAGCATGTTGGGCTAATCACACAGCGGGAAGTTTGCCGTGAGGTTACTGGCATGAAGGCCCCTAGCATGTTGGTAGGTTTAAAATGCAAAAGCAAGTCTTTTAAGTCAGAAAGACCTGAGTTTAAATCCATGTTTTGCAACCATGAACAGGTTCCTCTGTAAAGGTAATAATACATACCTTTATGTTTACAGGGAAAAATTAAGTGGGATAATGCAATTGTTTTCAACTTTGGCTTTACATTGGATTCATCAATGTACCTTTAAAAAAAATCTTTGCTCAGATTCTACCTCAGACTAATTAAATTATATTACTTGGAGTAGGGTCTGAAATTCTTATTTTAAAAATTCTGTTTAGGTAATCACAATGTTTGGTTATGCTGTGATCCACTAAGAATATGTATATAAAGTTTTTGGAGCAATACTTGGCACACAGAGTACCTGGGGGTGTGAAAAGGGCCCCTGAATGAAACGGCAAGTCAAGTGGATTTGGTTTTCTGCAGTGGTACTTCTCAAAATTTAATGAACATATGAATCACCTGGGGAGTTGGTTAAACAGCAGATTGTGATTCAATAGGTCTAGGTTGGGGCCTGAGATTCTGCATTCCTGACAGACTCTCAGGAGATGCTGATGATGCTGTTCCATAGACCACTCTTTGAATAATAAGGATCTATAGGAAAACATAGCTTAGTTATAAAGCATCAGTCATTTCCTATGAATATATACATATATATTGAATGTATACATATGTATACGTATATATGTATATGAATATATGTATATGTATATACATATCAATCAAAACAAAAGCAACACAAAACTTCCAGAGGAAAAAAATATGCTTTTTACTGTACAATAGGTTGTGTTTTCCTGACTTGTTTACATAATATTCCTGTCTCAGCTACAGCAGCTGTTAAATGTTTCCCTGTACATGCTTTCTCCCAGATGCCATAAATCCTTTCAGTCTACCCTAAAACAGACAGTTTACTTCTTCTGGATTCAGTCTTTTGTTTTTATATCATTTCCAAATAAGGGCTTTGTATTTCATAAAAAAGAAAAAAAAAGAATTAATTAAAAATACAAAAGAAATGATCAAACAACAAATAAAACAAAGAAATGACAATTATCGACGTAAGGTAAATGGCACAATCTCCATGGTAATCCTTTTAATTTCGTAAACTCACTTGTATTATACACATACACACACACACACACATATTTACATAATATATAGGTTTTATCTTTTGTAAACATAGTAACTAATCAAAGGTGAAAGAGGTGGACTTTCTATCTGTTGGACTTTATTCTTATTGTAGTCTAGAAACTTAATACCCTAGAGCAGCCTTTTGATTTCAGGGAAAGCCCCTCCCCACTTTTTATTCCCCAGATATTTTGTAAGGTTTGTTTTTTCTTCTTCAGTGAAAGTAATTTAAATTATTTATGAAAGATATTTATAATTTCTTGGCACCAGCCCATAAAAATGGAGAAATTAAGTTTCCTAAGCCTGGGTTGGAAACAAGAATCAAAAGCTCCTACTTCTGAAAGGGTCCTGCCCTTTAGTTTTTGAGTTGAGTTTTTACTTGAGTTAAATGAATGTGTGTGTCAGTGTCCAAGTAGGTTTTTATTCTATATGACAAAACATAGTTCAAAGTCTTTTATCTCCTCTATGTAAAATCATGATGCTTAGAGTTGGAGTCCAGCAAAGACGCATTGCTGGGAATTTGCTTCATTTTATTTATTTATTTGTGTTTCTTTGTTGTTGTTTACTTTTAAGGTTTATTTATTTTGAGAGAGAAAGTATGCCTCTGGGGGAGGGGAAGGACCAGAGAGAGAGGGAGAGAATCGGAAACAGACTCTAGACTATTAGTGTGGAGCCCAACACGTGGCGGGGGACTCTCCATCCCTTCCACAAACATGAGATCATGAGCTGAGCTAAAATCAAGAGTTGGATGCTTAACTGACTGAGCCACCCAGATGCCCCAAGAATTTGCTTCATTCGAAAAGGGGCAAAGGTTGGGGAGGGAATTAGCATTACTGAGCCCTTGATGCCATATGCTTTAAATTACCACCCTCCCCTATTAGTCCTCATAATGCTATCTTGAAGTAGATATTATTGCTTTTTTATTATTATGCTATCATCATCATTGACATCATCATAAACAAAGTATTACAACAATTTCATTCAGTTCTGTGGTTTAGAGAATTATGGCAACAGCCCCAGGTGAATAATTTGTATTCAGACTTGGAAGAGAAACTGTATCATTAGGTCCATTTCACTTAATCTTTGAGTACTGTTTCCTAAATGTTAATCTGAAACATTAAATTATAATCGAACTTTAGAGTTTTTTTTTGTTTTTGTTTTTTGTTTTTTGTTTTTTTTGGTATGTGCAATGTTGTATCAAGGGAACACAGGTTTCCTTCTGATCTGCTCCCAAATTCCTGTCCCTCCCTGCCTGACTACAATCTTGACCAACCAGGGTACATACAGTGCCCACTGGTCTCTTCCGAGGGAATTGATATGTATAAAAATGAACATTTAAGCTGCTGGATATGGAAGTATTAAATATAGATGCTTCTGCTCTGATGAGTAATGCGTGACATGAGGTATTTCCCGTTTATGGAAAGTTACTGAAAGATATGTGTGTCAAAAACTTGGGACTTAGGACATTATGCCTATTTTTACATGGAGTCAAATTTCTGAGTGGAAAGTAAATTCAGGAAAGTAGCAGGATGTTTTCAAATATTAGGTTTGTCTTAGCACTGTATGGATAAAACTTCTAAATTAATGCTTATTTTTTCTGTTTTACAATTATGCGTTGTATTAGCCCTGCCCTTGTTTGCCAAGAGCTTTACATTATTTTCCTCTCCCCTTTTATCTCCTGTAAAGCTCCTAAAACGCTGCCACAAACAAACAAACAAACAAACAAACAAACAAAAAAGCAATAAATCCTAAAGGCAGAAACTTATCCGTGTACACAAAACTGACTTAAAACCAAAACATTTAGATGATCTATAAAGATTTGCTTTCATTAATGAGCAAACATTATAATAGTGAGTGTGAAAAGCTGTGAAATTTCCTCTGTTATGGATGAAAAAGTAAATAAGTTGGAGAAAATTCTGCTCAAAATAATTTTTGCCCTGTGTTTGACTATTGTCAACCATTTTTAGTTGAAACAAAGGATACATGCCCCAGAAACTTTTGTAAACTTGGCATTAGAATTAGAATCCAGACCAAGGCTGACTTTGGTACAAATTCCAGATTTGCCACTTCCCAGTTGTGTGACCTTCACCTAACTGAGCATCTTGTTTTTCATCTATATTCATGTGAGGAAAAGAGTGTCTTATTCCCAGGCTCTGAGGATTACACAAGCTACTGGTGGCAGTGCTTAGTTCAGAAAGGTCTTCAACACCGTAGGTGTTTACCAGATGCTGGTTTCCTTCAGCTTACACAAAATGAGCCAGGTGTGTAGCCAAAGATTTTAAAATTTTGAGTCAGCAAAATTGTTTAAAATCCTATTTTTTCTTCTTTCTTTTCTTCCTTTTTCTTTGTTTAGAACAAACTACAGTAAAACCTTGGTTTGTGAACATAATTCGTTCCGTAAACATGCTTGTAATCCAAAGCACTCGTATATCAAAGCGAATTTCAAGAACTACTGGCTCTGCTGTGATCATGTGATGTTCAGTGACTTTTACTACTTGTATTGCAAGACATCTCTCATTTATCAAGTTAAAATTTATTGCAAATGTTTGCTCATCTAGTAGAACACTTGCAGACCAAGTTACTGGAAGTCCAAGGTTTTACTGTATTTAATCTGTGTAAATGTCAGTTTTCTTATCTCTAAAATGGGGCTGATATGATCTATCTTAAAAATTCTTTAAGACGAGTACCTTATGTAAGTGTAGACACCTGAGACAGTTCTTGGAGGAATGCAGTTGCTCAGTAGAACTTAGTTTTCCTCTCTTTCAACTTCCTTTCCCATCTTTAGGAACTAAGGTCTGATATAGTATGCTACGAGTCATTGTTGGCAAAATCTCATTTATTGTTGAAAGTGAGATCCGTACAAATTTGTAGTTTAGAAACAGTTTTATTGATACTATCTGGAAATTACTTATATGCTGTGATTCAGGAAATGCTAAAAAATTACCGTTTCCTGCATGATTCCAATTCATGTCTTTGAACTATTTTAAAATACAAATACTTCTTGAAGTTTTAGCACATTCCAGTAGCCATCACCCATTTATACCTTAATGTGAATTAGTCTGCAGGTGCTAAAGATTATTCAAGTTCAGAACATTAAAATAATGTGAGTTTTGAATATTAGGTGATAAGAAAGGAATAATTTTGAGCTGCAACATATTTTTAGACAGGCAAAGGTGAGTAGCTTGTCACGAATAACCATGTGAAGGCCCTGGGGGGGGGGGGGGGGAGAGTGAAATTTAAGGGATTATTGAAAACAAAACTGAGCCCCTTTATAGTTTACTTAGATAACAGCATGCTTGCATTTTATACTGTTTCTGTAAAATTTTTTATTTTTTTAGATACCCTGAACATTCAAGTTTGCAGTGAGAAAACTTAATTTGGGATGGTAAGTATGTCACTATACTCAGCTGGAAAATAGAACAGAGCACATATAAACTATCCTGCTGTGCTTTTTAATGATCACCATGGCTTTCTCCATGTCAAAGGTGGCTGGCCAGTGTGTACTTCTAAGAGTGACGATTCTGGCTCATGTGTGGCAATCTGCTTTCCTGGCCTTATTTAGATGCAGTCCCAAGTACCATAAATGTATACTGAGAAGTTATTTGTCCACAGTAACCCAAACCACTGTCCAGAGGCAATGAAATAATTTTAAAGGTCACTTAGTCTGCATTTAATCAAGCCTGTTTTCATTTTTGACCGCTTGTGTTACTCAGTGGTATTCATAAAACACAGATATTTGCTATAGCAACTGCCACAGGCCAACACTGCTGGGCAGATGGACCAGTCAGATTATTTTCATTCCACAAACGAGATTCCCCTGCCTTTATGAAATGGTGCCTGTGACCTAGTTTAGATCAAAAGTAGATTAAAAAAATAGGGGTCTTAACATTACATTATTTGATATTTTTATTATTTAATTTAGGTAAAACTGGTGTTAGCCCTCAAAGGACAACAATAAATATATTGTGTAATTATAAAACCAAAGAACACCAAGATGATAATCCATTTCAAAGCAAAAAAAAAACAAAAAACAAAAAACAAAAAACAGACATTATTTATTTGGATTAAAATGAATGTTTCTGTACATTTTTCTTGTACAACTTTAGAGATGAACAACCTTTTCTTATAGGAAATATTTGAGTAAACTTATTAGTATAGACCAGTGTTTTTCTATTTTGGCATTGTTGACAATTTGGCCAGAAAGGTTTTTTTGGGGGGAGGGGGTGCTGTCCTGTACATTTTAGGCTGTTCCCTAGCATCTCTGGTATCTATTTGCTATACGTTAGTATCAACTGCCCCTCCTTGCCAGTTGACCAAAAATATATTGAGACATAGACAAGTGTCCCTTGATGGGCACTGGGGTATACAGTCAAATTAGAAATCTCAGCAGAAACTGTATTTAGGAAACTGAATTAGTTCTCTTGCCACCGTTTTGATGAGACTATTCAAATAATTGCCACATATTCTCTTGTACCATATATATATACACACACATATATATATGCATATATATATACATATATATATATATAAATAAAATAAAACAACTTCCTTAACTCTATTTAATACATAGGTTCTTTTTTTCTTAAGTTTATTTATTTTGAAAGGAAGAGAGAGAGTATACATGAGAGGGGAAGGGGTGGATAGAAAGAGGGAGACAGAATCCCAAGCAGGCTCCATGCTGACAGCACAGAGCCCAACATGGGGCTCAGTCTCACAATCTTGAGATCGTGACCTGAGCTGAAATCAAGAGTTGAATTCTTAACTGAGTTACCCAGGTGCCCCTAAAACACAGGTTCTTAACAGGCTATTCCTGAATCTTCAGGAACTCCATGGTGGCCTTCAGGGGATCTTTGGATCCCATAAGATTATCTATTTTTTTTTTAATCAATGTACATTTGCATATTTTTCTTGGACAAAAGGTTTTTAAAAATTATAAAATACACATAACATAAAATTTACCATTTTACCTATTTTTTAAGCATAATGGAGAAGAGAATTTTTTAGGTTCCTTATGAAGCACTTGATCCCCCTTCAAATTAAAAATCATTGTTAACGAAGAGCAAGATGAGGTAGGGTTATTAAAAAAGGTGGTTGAATGCTTAAACCCCTCCTCATCCTTCCTGCTTTACTTGCCATCACCTCTGAGAAGACTTTTCTTCTTTTTTATTGAGATATAATTGACATATAACAGTATATTTGTTTTAGATGAAATGTCAGAGAAAAACAAATACCATATTATCTCAATAAAGTGGAATAAAAATTAAAAAAAAAACCCCAAACCCATAGGTATATAGAAGATTGGCAGTTGCTGCAGCTGGGCAGGAGTTTGGGGCAAGCGGGCAGGGGTAAATGGGTAAAATTTGGGCAAAAGGTACAAGCTTCCAGTTATAAAACAAGTCCTGGGGATGTAACATACAGCACAGTAACTATCATTAACAATACTGATTGCGTATTTGAAAGTTGCTAAGGGAGAAGATTTTAAAATTTCTCATCATGAGTTTTCTTTGGTTCTTCCAGACAAAAGCATTTGGCCATCTCTATGCTGTCTTTGCAGTCTTCCTACCACATACCACATGGACAGTGATGCTCCACCTAAAAATGGATTTTAAGGAGAGCTCAGCAGTGTTTCTAGTGAGTAGAAAGGTGAACTTCTTTCCTTAGAGGTCTTAGAGTTACTCACTATTTCTTTTTAGGGCCTGACACAGTGCCTTGCACTTTGTAGGGGCTCCTTAAATGCTCAGGAAATGAATGTGTGAATGAATGAATAAAGGAATGTGTGATCTTGCATGATGCTGCTCAGTTCAATATTTTTCAACCACATGGTTTCCTAAATGTCTTTTAGTTAAAAGCATACAAGTGAAAGAAAGATGTGTGATCTTAAAAGAGAAGCTGCCTGTCTGTTCTCCATAACGTACTGTGAGATGCTGAGTCACCCAAGAAGACTAAGTGATATTACTTACTCCAGAAGAAAAGTGCACTAATATATTCTAGGAAGATTTTCAATAGCAAAGGTCACTGTCAAGGGTCATGGTACTTAGGAGCCAAACACCTCTCAGCACTAGAAAACAAAATCAAACAGACTCATTTTTCAAGCTTCCTTCACAACTACAATCTATTGTCATGAAATGTCTTAAAAAGAAATTTTCATACATTGGTCTCTCACGGGATCACATTTTTCTGCCAGAAATGCCTATTGTACTTGTGCCCAGCATGATGAGAAGAAATTTTTCTAAAGAGAAAAAAAAAATGGTTAACTAAATGAGTATGTATGGAGGCAAGCCTAGAGTAGTCAGGAAGGATGCCAGCAGGGGCCTGGGCCTTCTGGGCCTGAAGTGGGAGGCCAGTCCCCCCACCATTCCCCCCCCCCCCCCAGTATGCCAGAGGAAGGGATTTTTCTGTCTTTGGCTGTTCTATGCTTCCCATGGTGTCCCTGACACTCAGTGAGCAGTGTGTGAAGGAAGCAGTGAGGGAGAACCTGGTGGGAATCCTGGATGTAGTCACGTGGGTGGGTGGTTCCTAGACCCAGTTGGCATTAAGATCTCACTCTGGCCCAAAGGATGGTGGTTTCTGATCCCTAATTAACGAAGCCCTTACATTCTTTCAGATCTGGGTGATAAATAGAACTACATTAAGTATCTTGCTTATTTGCAAAATAAGTAATGTTTCAATTAGAATACAAAAGGATTTTTGTTAGGCACACTTCTGTCAACAAAGGCCAAACTTCCTTGTAAGGTTAGCATAATTTTTTGTTTTTCAAATAGCCTAGGCATTAATACAACAATAATAACAACAACAGATTTTGGTGGCCTGAATAGTTAATTTAGAGTTGTGGTTTGCACTGATTGAATTCACTGGATAAGTGCACATTTCCCTTCTTATTTCTGCTTTTGTGGACCCACAGCATTAAGTCTTTGAACAAATGTTAAATGATGGGAAATTTTTGTTTATTGTGTAGTTCAATAGCCCAGCATTAGAGCTGCTTATTAGGTGATTGTAAGATGCAAAGAAAAGGAAAATTACAATTTTCTGGTGCTGACTGGTACAAACAATGGAATCAATCAGTGTTGGCTCTTAATTATACGGAAGTATAAAGTTACCATGCAAGTATCAAACTGAAGATTTTTTAGAGGAAACAATAGGACAAGGAAAAAAGGAGAAAGATTGTGACAGAAGATTACGTTTATTGTGACAGTTTTTATCACTCCAATATCAAGTTAGTTTCTTGGGGCTGAATGGAGAGAAGAAGCAAGTCGGGGGAAGGAAAGGCAGGAACCAATAAGCAAAGCAGTGCAGACAGAGCAGCAATATTTCTGAGCATTTATCATTGACATTCCCAAATGAGTGTTTGAGAATTAAATTATCTGGTCATTTCCCTAAGGATTGAGGTCATGAGTAATGGAAGAAGAAACCAAACTCATACCCTCTTCTTTGGAAAACCAACCTACTATATAAGCAAGTGAAATTGTATCCTGTTCTAATTAAATACAGGAGTGCTTCATTACTTCTGAAGCTCCCTGTCAAGTATACTGGTTCTCACTGAAAACATCAGATGATAATGTTGCCTGGAGTCTCAGGTTTTGAATACAGCTCTGTGTAAAGAATATGCATGCCATTTCTACTACACAAGTACTCTGATAAAGAATTTTATTTGCTAAATAGTACCTTTATTCTTGTACCCTGAGGGATTTTTCTTCCTTTGGAATTATGGATATATAAAAATCTCAAATCCTCCATTCCAAGACAAATGCTGGCATTTATTCACTACTTAGTGAGGCACTATGCTGATGGCTTTATATGCATTATCTCATTGGACTTTCTCAACATTTAGACAGTATTACGATGCTCATTGACAGGAGTGTGTCCACCTATACCTCTCAGTGTACCTGATGCCCAGACGTATTAAATGTCCTAGTGCTTGGAATACACATGCCATTCCCCAGCTGCATAGATATGCCACCATCTCTATTGCTATTGGACCTGGGAATGCCCACTCATCTCTTAAGATACAGCTCAGACTGCAACTTTTCTGCTTGATCCTCCCAGGCAGAACTGCTTACTGATTTCCTCTGTTCTTATCACTTATAAAACTGATTAAAAAAACCTCTGATTTCATCATAATTATGTTCATATGTCTATATCTTTAAAAGGGTTTAACTCTAAGGATGTGGACTATCATTTATTCCCCTTTGTGACTACATGGTCTTAGCATAGGGTCTGACCAATAAAAGATACTTGATAAATGTTCACTGATTTGTGAAATGGTTGTGGTTAATTTCGTAGATTTATTAATACCTCTGCATTAACATCTAGGGTTACCTGGAGGAGTGTCAAGTTTTTTTGTTTCCATATTATTCTGTATAATAAATATGCTTCAGTATTTTTCTGTAAATCTGGGGGAAAAAGGCTTTTGCTTGTGCACATGAAAGAGGAACTATATCACGGAACAAACTAATAAAAACCACATGCTCTTTTTAGCGCACAATTAGCTTTCATGATACCACATTTGTCTGATGAAAATTTCCAGATTTAAAGTAATTCACATTATCTTACAATATTGGCTCTGTGATATGCTGGAGAAAGTCTGCGATTTAGAACTCAGAGACAGGGGTTTCAGTCATAAACTCTACTGATTACACTGGTAACACTCAACAATTTTTAGCATCCTTTTACCTACAGAATCATTGTGAGGTGTGAATGGGAGGACTTGCTGAATCACTGTTCCCAGTGGGTACATAGGAGTGAGTCAAACCATTGGATCCTGCCCTCATGCAGCTGACATTCCTGAGGGGGACTCTAACAATAACCAAATAAATATAAAATAGGCGGTGGTGGTAAGTGCTGTGGAGAGAACAGAGTGGTTCACAGCTGTGTGCCCTCCATTGGAGTGTCAAGGAAACTCTCTGGTAAGGGGACATGAGCAGAAACCTGAGAAAAGTGAGGGATCTAACTGGTAAGGGAAAGAGTGCCTGAGACTGAGAGGTCAGAGGTGATCATTCTCTGAATAATTGCTTTGAATGTCCTGGTACTTGGAAGACATGTTAGTAATGACAGTGGTCTCAATGGAAACAAAGCTCATACAAAGAGAGACACATTCCCAGACTTGTGCCCACTTTAGAGCAGTCTGGCTTACTGGGTTGCTTCTTCTGAAATTCAAGACATTTGCCAGAGATTGTGGCAATGCTAACACATTTATGTGCTCCCATGTGTACATTTAAAAAATCATTAATTTAGAGCTCTTAAATTTGCTTTCATAGTTACTTAAAGCCCATGCCTTTCTCCTGTAAATATTGGCTAAACTGATCACTGCTTTGTAAATATACAGAAAGAAGCAGTGAAAAGAGTAAATGTACAGATGGCTAATGTTGAAATGAACTTTGATACATACAGTTTAGAAAAAAACTTTAACGTTCATGCTGTCTCTCTCTGTCTCAAAAATAAATAAATGTTAAAAACAATTAAAAAAAAAAAAAGAAAGGGGCGCCTGGGTGGCTCAGTCAGTTAAGCGTCCAACTTCGACTCAGGTCACGATCTCACGGTCCGTGAGTTTGAGCCCCACGTCGGGCTCTGGGCTGATGGCTGGGAGCCTGGAGACTGCTTCTGATTCTGTGTCTCCCTCTCTCTCTGCCCCTCCCCCGTTCATGCTCTGTCTCTCTCTGTCTCAAAAATAAATAAACGTTAAAAAAAATAAAAAAAAAAAAGGGAAAAACTTTAAGAGATACATAAAGAGAAATGGCTCTTTAACTTAGCAGAATATTGCAGTTTTGAATGGGGATAACCTCAGAGTAGCCTTCATACTTTATTGGCCTAAGTTACTAATTTTCCCTCTTCTCTGTTCTAGCAGATAAATAAAAAAGCAGAGATTTCTATTATAGCAGTGCTTAGCCACACTGACATTTACTGATTTCCATTAGTATCTGTGGTGGCTGGCATTTTACTTTTACATGCTGCATTAATAAATGTAGTTAAGTGCTGCCTGTACTTTTTTTTTTTTTTTTTTATTCTTGAGGTCCCTTATTTGTTCTTGACTGTTTTCAAAAATTCTTTTGAGTTTCAGCATTTGCCTTTTCCTTGTCCTTTGTTTTCTTTTTTGGGAAATGTACAAATAGCACTGCACAAGTCTATTTCCCAAGAAACACCAAAGCACTGAAAGGCTCCTTCTATTCCAATTTGTGGAGGTTGTAAAAAGAATCCTTTTGTTGTTTTCTTTTCAAAGTCCAAGAGAACAATGCTTTGCATATGCTGAAGCCTCAGGATTGCAAATCAAAAGTGAGCTATTCATCAGGCACCTGGGTAAAATTGGTATGCGCTAATACAGTGTTTTCTGGGTGTCATTTTCCCCGACCAGCCCTAACCAGTGGTCAAGTTTCCTTAAATCCACAGAAAATAAGAGATATATCAATGCTGAAGTAAAGTTTTCATAAAGTAGCACTAATGAAATCTGAACACTTGATCTAAATACAAGGTTATGTCTTTTTTGTTTTTTTGTTTTGTTTTGTTTTGGTGTTAAGTGTTCTTTTATGAATGATAGAGATAGTGCATGGTATTTATAATTTATGCCTATAATAATTATTTAATTTTATAAATAATAAATTAACATAGTTTAAAATACTAAAAAAAGACATTCTTTTCCACACCTGTCTTCCATTTGCTACAGTTGCTGCTACTTGCATACAATATTGCCTACCACTGTTAATGCTATCCTTTTGGAGTTCTTTTGTGGGTAAATAAGCAAAAACAAACATGTTATCTCTCCTACCCTCTTCCCAAAAAACACTTAGCATATGATACACACAGTTTTGCATGTTATTTTTTTTAAACCTTTGTTTTGAAATAATTATAAATGCATAGAAAGTGGCCAAAAAATTGTATAGGAAGGTCCTGTTCCCTTTTCCCACTTCTCCTGATGCTAACCTGTGACCTAGGAACACTACAGTATGAAAACCAGGAAACTGGCATTGCTACAATCCACAGAGCATATTCAGATTTTACCTGGTTTACATATCTCTATATGAAATTAATGAAATCTGGCCACCATTAATCTGAGTTTTGTTGTTTAAGAAGTGCTATATATATATATCTGAAATTGTACAGGATGATTCTTTTGAGATTGGCTTTTTCATTCAGCATAATTCCCTTCAGATCCATCCAAGTTGCTGCATGTATCAATCGTGAATTTCTTTTGATGGTTGAATAGATTCCACAATAAGGATGTACCATGCTTTGTTTAACCATTCAACTGTCGAAGGACATTTGAGTTGTTGCTGATGTTTGGCTATTACAAATAAAACTGCTATGAACATTTGTGTGCAGAGTTTATGTACACAACATTTAGTGTTAATGTTTTCATTCCTCTGAGATAATCCCCAAGAATAAAATTGGTCATAAGGCATGTGCATATTTAGGTGTATGAGAAACTGCCAAACTGTTTTCCAGAATGACTGTACCATTTTTCATGCCCACTGCAGTGTATGAGTGTCAGTATTCGGTGTACCACTCTGTGAGCTATTCTGATAGATGTGTACTAATATCTCATTGTGGTTTTAATTTGAATTTCCCAAGTGACCTCTGATGTTAACATGTGATTATTTGCCATTTACTTTTGCCCAATTAAATATTGGGTTTTTGCCACACTCAGATATCACCTCACTCCAGTCAGAGTGGCCAAAATGAACAAATCAGGAGACCATAGATGCTGGAGAGGATGTGGAGAAACGGGAACCCTCTTGCACTGTTGGTGGGAATGCAAATTGGTGCAGCTGCTCTGGAAAGCAGTGTGGAGGTTCCTCAGAAAATTAAAAATAGACCTACCCTATGACCCAGCAATAGCACTGCTAGGAATTTACCCAAGGGATAGAGGAGTACTGATGCATAGGGGCACCTGTACCCCAATGTTTATAGCAGTACTTTCAACAATAGCAAAATTGTGGAAAGAGCCTAGATGTCCATCAACTGATGAATGGATAAAGAAATTGTGGTTTATATACACAATGGAGAACTACGTGGCAATGAGAAAGAATGAAATATGGCCCTTTGTAGCAATGTGGATGGAACTGGAGAGTATGATGCTAAGTGAAATAAGCCATACAGAGAAAGACAGATACCATATGTTTTCACTCTTATGTGGATCCTGAGAAACTTAACAGAAGACCATGGGGGAGGGGAAGGAAAAAAAAAAGAGGTTAGAGTGGGAGAGAGCCAAAGCATAAGAGACTCTTAAAAACTGAGAACAAACTGAGGGTTGATGGAGGGTGGGAGGGAGAGGAGGGCAGGTGATGGGTATTGAGGAGGGCACCTTTTGGGATGAGCACTGGGTGTTGTATGGAAACCAATTTGACAATAAAATTCATATATTGAAAAAATAAATAAATAAATAAATAAATATTGGGTTTTTGTAGGGCACCTGGGTGGCTCAGTTGGTTAAGCGTCGACTTGGGTTCAGGTCATGATCTAACGGTTCATGAGTTGGAGCCCCACATCAGGCTCTGTGCTGTGAGCTCAGAGCCTGGATCCTGCTTCGGATTCTGTGTCTCCCTCTCTTTCTGCCCCTCCTCTGCTTGCGCTCTGTTTCTCTCTCTCTCTAAAAAATATAAACATTAAAAAATTTAAATATTGGATTTTTAAATTTTTAAATATTGAGAATTCTTTACATGTTCTAGATGTAAGGAATTTGTCTGATATGTAGCTTGTAATCTGTAGTTGGTATTTTTAACCTCTTCATATGGGTTTTCACAGAGTAAAAATTTTTAATTTTAACTATGTTCAATTTATCAATTTTTTCTTTCATGGATTTTATTTTTGGTGTCAAGTCTAAAAACATTTCTATTCTTAGGTACTGAACATTTTCTTCTGATAATTTTTTCTAAAAGTTTTATAGTTTTATGTTTTATATTGGAGTCCCTGACTGAATTTGAGTTAATTTTTGCTTAACATATGGTTTTAGGCCGAGGTTCAATTTTTTGCCTTTGGATGTCCAGTTGTTCATGTATCATTTGTTAAAAAGTCTATCCTTCGTCTGTTGAATAACTTGTGTGCCCGTATCAAAAATCAGTTGGCTATAATTTAATGAGTTGATTTCTGAGTTATTTATTCTGTTCATTGATATATGTGCTTGAATGCTACTGCATCTGTATAGTAAGCCTTGAATACTGAATATTTTATGGTAAATAGTGAATATTATAGCTTTATACTAAGATTTAGCTTAGGGTATAGTAATTTCTCCCACCTCATTCTTCTCTATCAAAATAGTTTTAGCTATTCTAGGTCCTTTGTTTTTCCATATACATTTTAGAATAAGCTTGTCTATGTCTACAAATAATCTTGCAATTTCAATAAGAATTATATTACATCTATGGATCAATATGGGGAGAATTACATCTTTACTATGTTGACTTTCCATTCCATAAACATGATATATCCCTTAATTTATTTAGACAATCTTTTCTATCACCAGCATTTTGTTATTTATAGCATATAGATCTCGTACATGTTTTGTTAGATTTATACCTAAGTACTTCATTTGCTTTGGAATGACTACTGGACATACTTTTTTTTTTTTCTCTTAGTAATGCAGCATAAGAAACTTAATATAGTTTATCAAAAGATTCCTTATTTCTTTTTTTATAACTTCATAATATTATATTATGAATAAATACCACACTTTTAGCCAATAGTCTATAGATGACTACTTAGATTATTTCTGATTTATTGCTATTGTAATTAAGAAATAATGAGATATATATTTGTGGTACATTTATGTGTATCTGTGTGATACATACCCAGAAGTGAGATTAGATTATTGAATCAAAGGTATTTGGTTTGGATTTTTGATACGTTTTTGAATATTGCCCTCCCCAGAGTTTGTATTTCCATCAGCAATGTATGAGTGTAACTGTTTCCCTACAGCTTCACCTACAGGGTTTGATGTCAAACTTTCTGTTTCTGTCATATAGTGTGTTTACATTTATTTTATGATAAATAATTTTAAACAAGTTTTCATTTGGTTAGGGTCTATTTGTGTTTGTTTATTTGCTTTCGCTCGTGTGGTGAGGGGTTGCTGTTTCATGTTTTCTTACCCATTTTCCTACTGGGTTATCAGATTTTATCTTGAAAATTTGTAGAAACTTCACTGTATTTTTTTTAGGTTATTTAAACCTTTGTCTATGTCAGGAGTTCTCAATATTTTTCATTATGTCATTTGACTTTGACTTTGTTCGTGGTGCTTTATGACATGCTGTAACAATGTGACAGTGAATAGTCTTGTACTTATAACATTTCTTACTTGTGCACTGTATTTGTAAGATAAATTCCCAGCAGTAAAACCGCTGGGTCAAAATTTGTATACATCTGTAACAGTGTTCTTCAAACATAATCATTATAATATGTTGCTTTTCTCTAAATTATTTTGTCATTTAATACAAAGTCAGCAAAAGCTCAATGGGCTCCTTTGTAACTAGACAAGCTAAAGTTAATATGGCAAATTAAACAAAATGGAATAGTTTGAAAAGTTCTCCAAAATAAAAACAGTCTGAGGAGACTGTTCTCCCAGACATGAATACATAGTAAAAGTCCTGTATAATTATAATAGGATGATCCTGGCAAATTAATAATAGACAAAGCAATGAAATAGAACAGAAAATTCATTAATGCATCCAACTGCATATAGAAATTTGGTATATTATGTAGGTTGGATCCAAGTTTGCTTTATTTGATTACTGCCCATGCAGCAATCTCAGAGCAGCAGCTACAGTATTGCTATGAACAATACAATTACTAAAGCAGTTATGTTATTGCTGTTGTTCTTGACTATATATGCAACATTTTAAATTTACTTGCATCGTTCCTCCCAGGTGATTGTACCAGCATCTGGGTGATAAATAAGTTTGTTTCACTTTATTTTAAATTCTAAGCTTTATCTTTTATATACAAATATAGTATGGAGAGTTCCAGTATATCCTTCACCAGCTTGGACTTACGTTAACATGTTATATAGCCACAGAACATTTACTAAAACTAAGAAATTGCCCTTGGTCAAGTGCTATTAACTAAAGCATGGAACTTATTCAGATTTTACAATTTTTTGCATTAATATTCTTTTTAAGTTTTAAGAGTCTATACAGAATCCTATCTGATATTCAGTTTTCATGCTTTCATAGTCTTCTCCCATCTGAAATATGCCCTCAGTTTTTCCTTGTCTTTCATGACCTTGACACTTTTGAAGAATATTGGCCAATTATTTTATAGCATGTTCCTCAGTGGGAGCTTGTCTGATGGTTTTTCTTGATTAGCTTGAGACTATATACATTTTGAGGATGGAAACCACAGAGGTGATATGATCATGTGCCCTTCTCCTGGCATACAAAGGGTGCATATGTGTTACTGGTGATGTTAACCTTTATTGCTTGACTAACCTGGCACCTTCTAGGATTCTTTATTGCAAAGCCACTTTTTCCTTTGTAATTACTAAATATTTGGGGGAAGATATGAATATGAGACTATGCCAATATTCTGCTTCTGCTTAAACTTTGCACAGTAATTTTAGCCTCGGTTAGTGAATTTTACCTTCAGTGACTACTACTGTGATTTTATATTGATAATTTTCTATTTCCCACATTCTTTCCACATTTATTACTTCTTCTGTGAAGAAGAAATGTTACATTGAGTTATTCATTCATTCATTAAAATATTTATAGCTTAATGCATAGTATAGATTCATGGATGTTTATTTTAGTCTTTGGATTATAGATTAACTATTATTTTTTTAGCAAAAATTATTCCAACTTTGGCCATCCAAAGCTGTTTCATGCTAGGCCTTGTGCCTTTTCAATATTTTTTATTTTTTTATATACATTTTTTATTTTTTGTGTGCCTGCTTTGGCAGCACATATACTAAACTTTTTTTTTTTATTTTCTGGCATCATGAGATGCTCCAGGCTCAACTCACACATTCTCAGCCCTAAGCCTAGAATCAACTACTTTTCTAAGAAACCCTTCCTTTCATTGGAGAATGGTTTTAGAAATTGAGATTTGGGTGTGAGCAGGGCTCAATGCTACTTTGATGTCATAGAACTGGGAAATAAATACATAAATAAGTATAAAATACATCTGTATTTATTTCTGTATCTATTTATCAGAAAATACATTTAAACATTTGTCCATATTGATATTTGACTCCAACCCAGCACCACAGAGTTTAGTCTATGCTTTCCTTTTCTTTAATTTTAACTTCTTTCTTCATCAGCGAGAACCTTGCCTCTCATTATCTACAATATATTTACTTATTTATTCAACTTTACAAGCATATTCAGGATTGGTACCCCATACTCCTCCTGTTCAACATTATATAGACTTACCTTGCCCCTAATCTTGGAATAAAGTATTCAGAGTTTCATTATAAAAGATGTTTATAGGGGTTCCTGGGTGGCTCAGTCAGTTAAGCAACTGACTTTGGTTCAGGTCATGATCTTGCGGTTCATGAGTGTGAGCCCCGCATGAAGCTCTGTGCTGACAGCTCAGAGCCTGGAGCCTGCTTCAGATTCTGTGTCTCCCTCTCTCTCTGCCCCTCCCCTGCTTGCACTCTGGGTCTGTCTCTCTCAAAAATAAATAAGCATTTAAGAAAGAATAAAAAAAATACAAAATAAAAGATGTTCGTAAATTTTCCTGTTTGTTTCTTCATTTATTTTGTCTTATGGTCTCTTAGAGTTGTATTTTCCTGGACCCCATTTTATAGTGTCAAAGGGAAGGGGAGGGCTAGAGCACTTTTTAAGGCTTTACACTCTAAAGACTACTCTTGTTTTTGTCACAGAGACAGCAAATATAGCCCTGGCTCAATTATGTGATTTCTTTGGAGCTCCCAAGTTTTGTTTCTCTGAGCTAATTAGTGTGGAGAAGGGCTTCTCCAACAGTCATGCTAACCACAGTTCCTTTATCTGTTGTAAGTGGGCAATATACTACTTCAAGGTGAGTCTTTTTACCTACAAAAAGTGCATTTTTACTGGTATTTTCTGTTTTATCACTACTTCATCCTCATGTCTTTCCATTGTTTTCTCTTTCTGCTTAATATCAGCAGTTATATTTAATATAGAATCTGCAAATTTTATGAGATTATATTTGTCTCTTTCTTTGGCAGAAAATGAATTTTGACTCTTCATGTTTTGTTTTTGTCCTTAATTTTTTTTAAATTTTCAGCATAAACAGAGATGAAAATTGCTGGTTTGATTTTTACTGTCTGCACTTAGTAGAAAGAGAGTTTGGCAATCTTATATTGTTGCTTCTCTCTCTCTCTTTTCTTTCTTTCTTTCTTTCTTTCTTTCTTTCTTTCTTTCTTTCTTTCTTTCTTT